>NW_027271497.1:0-50000 GCF_040938485.1 Diadema antillarum
AATACAATTAGTTCTCCTTCCAGACACTTTCAAATATTTCTATGTACAAACATATGATAACTTAAAAAAGGGCTGGAGTAAAGACTACTTCAAGTTAGACTTTCAAACTTACATATTTCGGACTTTGCACCGAACTCAAGTTTTTTCTCAAGTATGAGTGCTTAACTAAGGTTAGTCTTTCCTCCAGGCGCTTTCAAATATTGTATATATAGTATGTAGGAAATTTTTCAAAGACACCTTGAGAGAAGACTAATTGGATTAACAATTTCAAATTGCAATATCTTTGACCTGCCACCGGTCTTAACATATTTGTCAAGTATGAGTCCTTCAATACAATTAGTTCTCCTTCCAGACCCTTTCAAATATTTCTATGTACAAACATATGGTAACTTGAAAGACGGCTGGAGCAAAGAATACTTCAAGTTAGACTTTGAAATTTATATATTTTGGACTTTGTTCCCAACTTAAGTTTTTTCTTAAGTATGAGTGCTTAACTACGTTTAGTCTTCCCTCCAGGCGCTTTCAAATATTGTATATATAGTACAAAGGAAAATTTTCAAAGACGCCTGGAGAGAAGACTAATTGGATTTACAATTTCAAAGTCCAATATGTTTGACCTCCCACCGGACTCAACATATTTGTCAAGTATCAGTCCTTCAATACAATTAATTCTCCTTCCAGACCATTTCAAGTATTTCTAGGTACAAACATACGGTAACTTAAAAAACGGCTGGAGTAAAGACTACTTCAAGTTAGACTTTGAAAATTATATATTTTGGACTTTGTACCGAACTTAAGTTTTTTCTCAAGTATGAGTGCTTAACTAAGTTTAGTCTTCCTTCCAGGTCCTTTCAAATATTGTACATATATTATATATCAAAAAATTCAAAGTAACCTGGAGCGAAGACTAATTACACTTACACTTTCAAAATTCCATATATCGGACCCTCCACCGTACTTAATATTTATTAAAGTATGAATCCTTAACTATAATTAGTTTTTCTTCCAGACGCTTTTGCAATTTTTTATGTACAAAAGAAATAGTAACTTTAAAAACGGCTGAACCAAAAACTACTGGGAGTTAAGATCTGAAATTTTTGAATTCTCTTAGTCTCGATGAGACCTATTGACATAATTAATTTCAACTCTTAACTATATACTTCATATACTGCGGAATACCCGTAACTCTAACCCTAACCCTAACCCTAACCCTAACCCTAACCCTAACCCTAACCCTAACCCTAACCCTAACCCTAACCCTAACCCTAACCCCCCCCTAACCCCCCCCCCTAACCCTAACCCTAACCCTAACCCTAACCCTAACCCTAACCCCCCCTACCCTAACCCTAACCCTAACCCTAACCCTAACCTAACCTAACCCTAACCCTAACCCTAACCCTAACCCTAACCCTAACCCTAACCAAACCCTAACCCTAAACCCTAACCCTAACTCTATCCCTAACCCTAACCTAACCCTAACCCTAACCCAAACCCAAAACCTAACCCTAACCCTAACCCTAACCCTAACCCTAACCCTTACCCTAACCCTAACCCTATCCCCTAACCCTAACCCTAACCCTAACCCTAACCTTAACCCTAACCCTAACCCTAACCCCTACCCCTAACCCTAACCCTAACCCCCTAACCCTAACCCTAACCCACACTAACCCTAACCCTAACCCTGACTCTGACCCTGACCCTAACCATAAACCCTAACCCTAACCCCAACCCTTACCCTAACCCTACCTAACCCTTCCCCTAACCCTAGCATTCACTAACTTTGACATGTACTACCCACACACCAACTTTGAGTCCTTAACTCAAAGGTTTCACTAATCCACAAACCCACAAATCCATTTACTCTAACCCTCTAACCATAATCCTAACCCAAACCCTAACCCTAACCCCAAACCATACCCTTACCATAACCCTAACCCAACCCTAACCCTAACCCTAACCGTAACCGTAACCGTAACCCTAAGCCCTAAACCCTATCCCTAACCCTAAAACTAACTCAACCCTAACCCTAGCCCTAACCCCAAACCCCTAACAGTAAAACTAACTCAACCTTAACCCTAACCTAGTTTCCTGCCTTAACATTTGGCGCTACATTCAAATTAAATCACAAGTCGTAGCTGTCTGCTTACATAGCCAATACATGCACGTATGGAAATATTACAGCCAGACTCAGCACATGTACGGAAATTCCCCAGCCACAGTCATGCAGTTTCCCGCTTTAACAGTTGGCGCGAAATTCAAATATTAACAGTTGGCCCTACATTGAAATTAAATCACAATTCTTAGTTTGTGCTGCTTACAGCCAATACATACACGTATGGAAATTCCCCAGCCAGACTCAGCACATGTATGGTAGCCACAGTCAGCCAGTTTCCCGCTTTAACAGTTGGCGCGAAATTCAAATATTAACAGTTGGCGCTACATTCAAATTAAATCGCAATTCTTAGTTGTACTGCTTACATAGCCAATACATACATGTATGGAAATTCCCCAGCCAGACTCAGCACATATGGTAGCCACAGTCAGCCAGTTTCCCGCCTTAACAGTTGGCGCGAAATTCAAATTTTAACAGTTGGCGCTATATTCAAATTAAATCACAAGTCCTAGTTGTGCTTCTTACATGATAGCCAATACATAAAAGTATGGAAATTCCCCAGCCAGACTCAGCACAAGTATGGCAATTCCCAGCCACAATCAGCCAGTCTAACCCTAAGTCTCGTCCTAATTGGAAGTAGTATAAATGGAATTCAAACTGTATTTCAGAGTATTTCAAACCACATAGCGGGAATTTACATCAACAGGGATATCGATAGTGCCATCCTGATTGGAAATCACAATGTTATGCGTGCCCAGTTTAAGCAGAAGTATTTTTGTGGGACAGCGATCATCATCAGGGTCTCCAACGAAGGTGTAATTTCGAGCATTGCCTCCTTATCCAGGCAGGAAACGACGAGGGTCTGAACGCATTATGTCCTCACTAACTACCCTTTGGCTGCCTTCAATGGGCGAATCCAAAAGTTCCTGGTTGAGAAGCCGTGCACGGGTAATGTATAATGTACTTTTTTTCAAATGAAATGACGTATTTGGGTGAACATTAATACAATTGATATTGATATGAAGGTAAAAACTACATTCTTCTTGCCACAAGAGGGCATTATTGCAATTTATACATGTGCATACTAACATTATTCTTTACATTTCTTTTCCAACATTTTCTAAAAAGAAAGATTCAAAGGAAAAAAACTGAGAAAATGTGTAAAAATCATATAGGCAAAAACAATTCTAATGGTTCTTTACACGTTTTTTACACGTATTTTTTTCCTGTTTGTATTCAATATAGCCGAGGGCCTTGGTCTCGACAACATTTGGGTAACACACTGCACCACGTCAGAAGAGGTGGAAAAAGTGATAAAAGAAACCAACCACAACCAGATCATGGTAAACGACGAATTTTGGAGAGCGTTTGGCGAATGGATAGAAGTGAGTTCTTGAAATGTTGCAACCTACATTGTTATCCCATCCCTAACTACCCTTTAGCGTCAGTAAAATAGCATCAGAGAGAAGAAAAAATCTTTGCTAAATTGACCCAAATTTAAAATGAATTAGGTCAAAATATCACAAAGTATAACAAAACGTGACGAAGTATGATGAAGTAAAGCGATAAACTGACCAGCTTGTATTGATTCAATAGGATTGTTTCGATGATTACAATTTGTTTCTAATCCCACTTATTCAAATCAATTTTCTGTTACAAAACACCCTTCGTAAACAAGAAAGGGTGTTCCAACCGATGGCGGACATGCTAGGAGTTACTGCAATCCTGAAGGTGGCGACGATGGCTCCATCATTGACATTGTGAGTAAATATTCATATTTAATCATCGTTTCTAAAGTTCAAATAAAAAATGCAGGTTATTTATTCATTTATCATTTTGTTGAATAGCAGATGGGAGGTATGGAAAGAAACTTAAAGACGTCTGGAAGCAATACTAATTGGAATTAAACTTTGAAATTCACATATAAAAGACTTTACTCATGGCTTAAAAGTTCCCTTAAATATGAATGCTTAACAACGATTAGTCTTCCTTCCAGCCGCCTTCAAATTTCATGTACAAAGTCTATGGGATTTTCAACTTATAATATTTTTCGACTTCTCCATAGGCAATGTACATAAAATTTTAAAGACGCCTGGAGCGAAGACTAATTGGAGTTACAATTTCAAAGTCCAATATACTGGACCTGACACCGGACTTAACATTTCTGAATTATGAGTCCTTCAATACAATTAGTTCTCCTTCCAGACACTTTCAAATATTTCTATGTACAAACATATGATAACTTAAAAAAGGGCTGGAGTAAAGACTACTGTATATATAGTATGTAGGAAATTTTTCAAAGACACCTTGAGAGAAGACTAATTGATTAACAATTTCAAATTGCAATATCTTTGACCTGCACCGGTCTTAACATATTTGTCAAGTATGAGTCCTTCAATACAATTAGTTCTCCTTCCAGACCCTTTCAAATATTTCTATGTACAAACATATGGTAACTTGAAAGACGGCTGGAGCAAAGAATACTTCAAGTTAGACTTTGAAATTTATATATTTTGGACTTTGTTCCCAACTTAAGTTTTTTCTTAAGTATGAGTGCTTAACTACGTTTAGTCTTCCCTCCAGGCGCTTTCAAATATTGTATATATAGTACAAAGGAAAATTTTCAAAGACGCCTGGAGAGAAGACTAATTGGATTTACAATTTCAAAGTCCAATATGTTTGACCTCCCACCGGACTCAACATATTTGTCAAGTATCAGTCCTTCAATACAATTAATTCTCCTTCCAGACCATTTCAAGTATTTCTAGGTACAAACATACGGTAACTTAAAAAACGGCTGGAGTAAAGACTACTTCAAGTTAGACTTTGAAAATTATATATTTTGGACTTTGTACCGAACTTAAGTTTTTTCTCAAGTATGAGTGCTTAACTAAGTTTAGTCTTCCTTCCAGGTCCTTTCAAATATTGTACATATATTACATATCAAAAAATTCAAAGTAACCTGGAGCGAAGACTAATTACACTTACACTTTCAAAATTCCATATATCGGACCCTCCACCGTACTTAATATTTTATTAAAGTATGAATCCTTAACTATAATTAGTTTTTCTTCCAGACGCTTTTGCAATTTTTTATGTACAAAAGAAATAGTAACTTTAAAAACGGCTGAACCAAAAACTACTGGGAGTTAAGATCTGAAATTTTTGAATTCTCTTAGTCTCGATGAGACCTATTGACATAATTAATTTCAACTCTTAACTATATACTTCATATACTGCGGAATACCCGTAACTCTAACCCTAACCCTAACCCTAACCCTAACCCTAACCCTAACCCTAACCCTAACCCTAACCCTAACCCTAACCCTAACCCTAACCCTAACCCCCCCCTAACCCCCCCCCCTAACCCTAACCCTAACCCTAACCCTAACCCTAACCCTAACCCTAACCCCCCCTACCCTAACCCTAACCCTAACCCTAACCCTAACCTAACCTAACCCTAACCCTAACCCTAACCCTAACCCTAACCCTAACCCTAACCAAACCCTAACCCTAAACCCTAACCCTAACTCTATCCCTAACCCTAACCTAACCCTAACCCTAACCCAAACCCAAAACCTAACCCTAACCCTAACCCTAACCCTAACCCTAACCCTTACCCTAACCCTAACCCTATCCCCTAACCCTAACCCTAACCCTAACCCTAACCTTAACCCTAACCCTAACCCTAACCCCTACCCCTAACCCTAACCCTAACCCCCTAACCCTAACCCTAACCCACACTAACCCTAACCCTAACCCTGACTCTGACCCTGACCCTAACCATAAACCCTAACCCTAACCCCAACCCTTACCCTAACCCTACCTAACCCTTCCCCTAACCCTAGCATTCACTAACTTTGACATGTACTACCCACACACCAACTTTGAGTCCTTAACTCAAAGGTTTCACTAATCCACAAACCCACAAATCCATTTACTCTAACCCTCTAACCATAATCCTAACCCAAACCCTAACCCTAACCCCAAACCATACCCTTACCATAACCCTAACCCAACCCTAACCCTAACCCTAACCGTAACCGTAACCGTAACCCTAAGCCCTAAACCCTATCCCTAACCCTAAAACTAACTCAACCCTAACCCTAGCCCTAACCCCAAACCCCTAACAGTAAAACTAACTCAACCTTAACCCTAACCTAGTTTCCTGCCTTAACATTTGGCGCTACATTCAAATTAAATCACAAGTCGTAGCTGTCTGCTTACATAGCCAATACATGCACGTATGGAAATATTACAGCCAGACTCAGCACATGTACGGAAATTCCCCAGCCACAGTCATGCAGTTTCCCGCTTTAACAGTTGGCGCGAAATTCAAATATTAACAGTTGGCCCTACATTGAAATTAAATCACAATTCTTAGTTTGTGCTGCTTACAGCCAATACATACACGTATGGAAATTCCCCAGCCAGACTCAGCACATGTATGGTAGCCACAGTCAGCCAGTTTCCCGCTTTAACAGTTGGCGCGAAATTCAAATATTAACAGTTGGCGCTACATTCAAATTAAATCGCAATTCTTAGTTGTACTGCTTACATAGCCAATACATACATGTATGGAAATTCCCCAGCCAGACTCAGCACATATGGTAGCCACAGTCAGCCAGTTTCCCGCCTTAACAGTTGGCGCGAAATTCAAATTTTAACAGTTGGCGCTATATTCAAATTAAATCACAAGTCCTAGTTGTGCTTCTTACATGATAGCCAATACATAAAAGTATGGAAATTCCCCAGCCAGACTCAGCACAAGTATGGCAATTCCCAGCCACAATCAGCCAGTCTAACCCTAAGTCTCGTCCTAATTGGAAGTAGTATAAATGGAATTCAAACTGTATTTCAGAGTATTTCAAACCACATAGCGGGAATTTACATCAACAGGGATATCGATAGTGCCATCCTGATTGGAAATCACAATGTTATGCGTGCCCAGTTTAAGCAGAAGTATTTTTGTGGGACAGCGATCATCATCAGGGTCTCCAACGAAGGTGTAATTTCGAGCATTGCCTCCTTATCCAGGCAGGAAACGACGAGGGTCTGAACGCATTATGTCCTCACTAACTACCCTTTGGCTGCCTTCAATGGGCGAATCCAAAAGTTCCTGGTTGAGAAGCCGTGCACGGGTAATGTATAATGTACTTTTTTTCAAATGAAATGACGTATTTGGGTGAACATTAATACAATTGATATTGATATGAAGGTAAAAACTACATTCTTCTTGCCACAAGAGGGCATTATTGCAATTTATACATGTGCATACTAACATTATTCTTTACATTTCTTTTCCAACATTTTCTAAAAAGAAAGATTCAAAGGAAAAAAACTGAGAAAATGTGTAAAAATCATATAGGCAAAAACAATTCTAATGGTTCTTTACACGTTTTTTACACGTATTTTTTTCCTGTTTGTATTCAATATAGCCGAGGGCCTTGGTCTCGACAACATTTGGGTAACACACTGCACCACGTCAGAAGAGGTGGAAAAAGTGATAAAAGAAACCAACCACAACCAGATCATGGTAAACGACGAATTTTGGAGAGCGTTTGGCGAATGGATAGAAGTGAGTTCTTGAAATGTTGCAACCTACATTGTTATCCCATCCCTAACTACCCTTTAGCGTCAGTAAAATAGCATCAGAGAGAAGAAAAAATCTTTGCTAAATTGACCCAAATTTAAAATGAATTAGGTCAAAATATCACAAAGTATAACAAAACGTGACGAAGTATGATGAAGTAAAGCGATAAACTGACCAGCTTGTATTGATTCAATAGGATTGTTTCGATGATTACAATTTGTTTCTAATCCCACTTATTCAAATCAATTTTCTGTTACAAAACACCCTTCGTAAACAAGAAAGGGTGTTCCAACCGATGGCGGACATGCTAGGAGTTACTGCAATCCTGAAGGTGGCGACGATGGCTCCATCATTGACATTGTGAGTAAATATTCATATTTAATCATCGTTTCTAAAGTTCAAATAAAAAATGCAGGTTATTTATTCATTTATCATTTTGTTGAATAGCAGATGGGAGGTATGGAAAGAAACTTAAAGACGTCTGGAAGCAATACTAATTGGAATTAAACTTTGAAATTCACATATAAAAGACTTTACTCATGGCTTAAAAGTTCCCTTAAATATGAATGCTTAACAACGATTAGTCTTCCTTCCAGCCGCCTTCAAATTTCATGTACAAAGTCTATGGGATTTTCAACTTATAATATTTTTCGACTTCTCCATAGGCAATGTACATAAAATTTTAAAGACGCCTGGAGCGAAGACTAATTGGAGTTACAATTTCAAAGTCCAATATACTGGACCTGACACCGGACTTAACATTTCTGAATTATGAGTCCTTCAATACAATTAGTTCTCCTTCCAGACACTTTCAAATATTTCTATGTACAAACATATGATAACTTAAAAAAGGGCTGGAGTAAAGACTACTTCAAGTTAGACTTTCAAACTTACATATTTCGGACTTTGCACCGAACTCAAGTTTTTTCTCAAGTATGAGTGCTTAACTAAGGTTAGTCTTTCCTCCAGGCGCTTTCAAATATTGTATATATAGTATGTAGGAAATTTTTCAAAGACACCTTGAGAGAAGACTAATTGGATTAACAATTTCAAATTGCAATATCTTTGACCTGCCACCGGTCTTAACATATTTGTCAAGTATGAGTCCTTCAATACAATTAGTTCTCCTTCCAGACCCTTTCAAATATTTCTATGTACAAACATATGGTAACTTGAAAGACGGCTGGAGCAAAGAATACTTCAAGTTAGACTTTGAAATTTATATATTTTGGACTTTGTTCCCAACTTAAGTTTTTTCTTAAGTATGAGTGCTTAACTACGTTTAGTCTTCCCTCCAGGCGCTTTCAAATATTGTATATATAGTACAAAGGAAAATTTTCAAAGACGCCTGGAGAGAAGACTAATTGGATTTACAATTTCAAAGTCCAATATGTTTGACCTCCCACCGGACTCAACATATTTGTCAAGTATCAGTCCTTCAATACAATTAATTCTCCTTCCAGACCATTTCAAGTATTTCTAGGTACAAACATACGGTAACTTAAAAAACGGCTGGAGTAAAGACTACTTCAAGTTAGACTTTGAAAATTATATATTTTGGACTTTGTACCGAACTTAAGTTTTTTCTCAAGTATGAGTGCTTAACTAAGTTTAGTCTTCCTTCCAGGTCCTTTCAAATATTGTACATATATTATATATCAAAAAATTCAAAGTAACCTGGAGCGAAGACTAATTACACTTACACTTTCAAAATTCCATATATCGGACCCTCCACCGTACTTAATATTTTATTAAAGTATGAATCCTTAACTATAATTAGTTTTTCTTCCAGACGCTTTTGCAATTTTTTATGTACAAAAGAAATAGTAACTTTAAAAACGGCTGAACCAAAAACTACTGGGAGTTAAGATCTGAAATTTTTGAATTCTCTTAGTCTCGATGAGACCTATTGACATAATTAATTTCAACTCTTAACTATATACTTCATATACTGCGGAATACCCGTAACTCTAACCCTAACCCTAACCCTAACCCTAACCCTAACCCTAACCCTAACCCTAACCCTAACCCTAACCCTAACCCTAACCCTAACCCTAACCCTAACCCTAACCCTAACCCTAACCCTAACCCTAACCCCCCCTAACCCCCCCCTAACCCCCCCCCCTAACCCTAACCCTAACCCTAACCCTAACCCTAACCCTAACCCTAACCCTAACCCTAACCCTAACCCTAACCCCCCCTAACCCTAACCCTAACCCTAACCCTAACCCTAACCCTAACCCTAACCCTAACCCTAACCCTAACCCTAACTACCCCCCCCCTAACCCCCCCCCCCTAACCCTAACCCTAACCCTAACCCTAACCCTAACCCTAACCCTAACCCTAACCCTAACCCTAACCCTAACCCTAACCCTAACCCTAACCCTAACCCTAACCCTAACCCTAACCCTAACCCTAACCCTAACCCTAACCTAACCTAACCCTAACCCTAACCCTAACCCTAACCCTAACCCTAACCCTAACCAAACCCTAACCCTAAACCCTAACCCTAACTCTATCCCTAACCCTAACCTAACCCTAACCCTAACCCAAACCCAAAACCTAACCCTAACCCTAACCCTAACCCTAACCCTAACCCTTACCCTAACCCTAACCCTATCCCCTAACCCTAACCCTAACCCTAACCCTAACCTTAACCCTAACCCTAACCCTAACCCCTACCCCTAACCCTAACCCTAACCCCCTAACCCTAACCCTAACCCACACTAACCCTAACCCTAACCCTGACTCTGACCCTGACCCTAACCATAAACCCTAACCCTAACCCCAACCCTTACCCTAACCCTACCTAACCCTTCCCCTAACCCTAGCATTCACTAACTTTGACATGTACTACCCACACACCAACTTTGAGTCCTTAACTCAAAGGTTTCACTAATCCACAAACCCACAAATCCATTTACTCTAACCCTCTAACCATAATCCTAACCCAAACCCTAACCCTAACCCCAAACCATACCCTTACCATAACCCTAACCCAACCCTAACCCTAACCCTAACCGTAACCGTAACCGTAACCCTAAGCCCTAAACCCTATCCCTAACCCTAAAACTAACTCAACCCTAACCCTAGCCCTAACCCCAAACCCCTAACAGTAAAACTAACTCAACCTTAACCCTAACCTAGTTTCCTGCCTTAACATTTGGCGCTACATTCAAATTAAATCACAAGTCGTAGCTGTCTGCCTACATAGCCAATACATGCACGTATGGAAATATTACAGCCAGACTCAGCACATGTACGGAAATTCCCCAGCCACAGTCATGCAGTTTCCCGCTTTAACAGTTGGCGCGAAATTCAAATATTAACAGTTGGCCCTACATTGAAATTAAATCACAATTCTTAGTTTGTGCTGCTTACAGCCAATACATACACGTATGGAAATTCCCCAGCCAGACTCAGCACATGTATGGTAGCCACAGTCAGCCAGTTTCCCGCTTTAACAGTTGGCGCGAAATTCAAATATTAACAGTTGGCGCTACATTCAAATTAAATCGCAATTCTTAGTTGTACTGCTTACATAGCCAATACATACATGTATGGAAATTCCCCAGCCAGACTCAGCACATATGGTAGCCACAGTCAGCCAGTTTCCCGCCTTAACAGTTGGCGCGAAATTCAAATATTAACAGTTGGCGCTATATTCAAATTAAATCACAAGTCCTAGTTGTGCTTCTTACATGATAGCCAATACATAAAAGTATGGAAATTCCCCAGCCAGACTCAGCACAAGTATGGCAATTCCCAGCCACAATCAGCCAGTCTAACCCTAAGTCTCGTCCTAATTGGAAGTAGTATAAATGGAATTCAAACTGTATTTCAGAGTATTTCAAACCACATAGCGGGAATTTACATCAACAGGGATATCGATAGTGCCATCCTGATTGGAAATCACAATGTTATGCGTGCCCAGTTTAAGCAGAAGTATTTTTGTGGGACAGCGATCATCATCAGGGTCTCCAACGAAGGTGTAATTTCGAGCATTGCCTCCTTATCCAGGCAGGAAACGACGAGGGTCTGAACGCATTATGTCCTCACTAACTACCCTTTGGCTGCCTTCAATGGGCGAATCCAAAAGTTCCTGGTTGAGAAGCCGTGCACGGGTAATGTATAATGTACTTTTTTTCAAATGAAATGACGTATTTGGGTGAACATTAATACAATTGATATTGATATGAAGGTAAAAACTACATTCTTCTTGCCACAAGAGGGCATTATTGCAATTTATACATGTGCATACTAACATTATTCTTTACATTTCTTTTCCAACATTTTCTAAAAAGAAAGATTCAAAGGAAAAAAACTGAGAAAATGTGTAAAAATCATATAGGCAAAAACAATTCTAATGGTTCTTTACACGTTTTTTACACGTATTTTTTTCCTGTTTGTATTCAATATAGCCGAGGGCCTTGGTCTCGACAACATTTGGGTAACACACTGCACCACGTCAGAAGAGGTGGAAAAAGTGATAAAAGAAACCAACCACAACCAGATCATGGTAAACGACGAATTTTGGAGAGCGTTTGGCGAATGGATAGAAGTGAGTTCTTGAAATGTTGCAACCTACATTGTTATCCCATCCCTAACTACCCTTTAGCGTCAGTAAAATAGCATCAGAGAGAAGAAAAAATCTTTGCTAAATTGACCCAAATTTAAAATGAATTAGGTCAAAATATCACAAAGTATAACAAAACGTGACGAAGTATGATGAAGTAAAGCGATAAACTGACCAGCTTGTATTGATTCAATAGGATTGTTTCGATGATTACAATTTGTTTCTAATCCCACTTATTCAAATCAATTTTCTGTTACAAAACACCCTTCGTAAACAAGAAAGGGTGTTCCAACCGATGGCGGACATGCTAGGAGTTACTGCAATCCTGAAGGTGGCGACGATGGCTCCATCATTGACATTGTGAGTAAATATTCATATTTAATCATCGTTTCTAAAGTTCAAATAAAAAATGCAGGTTATTTATTCATTTATCATTTTGTTGAATAGCAGATGGGAGGTATGGAAAGAAACTTAAAGACGTCTGGAAGCAATACTAATTGGAATTAAACTTTGAAATTCACATATAAAAGACTTTACTCATGGCTTAAAAGTTCCCTTAAATATGAATGCTTAACAACGATTAGTCTTCCTTCCAGCCGCCTTCAAATTTCATGTACAAAGTCTATGGGATTTTCAACTTATAATATTTTTCGACTTCTCCATAGGCAATGTACATAAAATTTTAAAGACGCCTGGAGCGAAGACTAATTGGAGTTACAATTTCAAAGTCCAATATACTGGACCTGACACCGGACTTAACATTTCTGAATTATGAGTCCTTCAATACAATTAGTTCTCCTTCCAGACACTTTCAAATATTTCTATGTACAAACATATGATAACTTAAAAAAGGGCTGGAGTAAAGACTACTTCAAGTTAGACTTTCAAACTTACATATTTCGGACTTTGCACCGAACTCAAGTTTTTTCTCAAGTATGAGTGCTTAACTAAGGTTAGTCTTTCCTCCAGGCGCTTTCAAATATTGTATATATAGTATGTAGGAAATTTTTCAAAGACACCTTGAGAGAAGACTAATTGGATTAACAATTTCAAATTGCAATATCTTTGACCTGCCACCGGTCTTAACATATTTGTCAAGTATGAGTCCTTCAATACAATTAGTTCTCCTTCCAGACCCTTTCAAATATTTCTATGTACAAACATATGGTAACTTGAAAGACGGCTGGAGCAAAGAATACTTCAAGTTAGACTTTGAAATTTATATATTTTGGACTTTGTTCCCAACTTAAGTTTTTTCTTAAGTATGAGTGCTTAACTACGTTTAGTCTTCCCTCCAGGCGCTTTCAAATATTGTATATATAGTACAAAGGAAAATTTTCAAAGACGCCTGGAGAGAAGACTAATTGGATTTACAATTTCAAAGTCCAATATGTTTGACCTCCCACCGGACTCAACATATTTGTCAAGTATCAGTCCTTCAATACAATTAATTCTCCTTCCAGACCATTTCAAGTATTTCTAGGTACAAACATACGGTAACTTAAAAAACGGCTGGAGTAAAGACTACTTCAAGTTAGACTTTGAAAATTATATATTTTGGACTTTGTACCGAACTTAAGTTTTTTCTCAAGTATGAGTGCTTAACTAAGTTTAGTCTTCCTTCCAGGTCCTTTCAAATATTGTACATATATTATATATCAAAAAATTCAAAGTAACCTGGAGCGAAGACTAATTACACTTACACTTTCAAAATTCCATATATCGGACCCTCCACCGTACTTAATATTTTATTAAAGTATGAATCCTTAACTATAATTAGTTTTTCTTCCAGACGCTTTTGCAATTTTTTATGTACAAAAGAAATAGTAACTTTAAAAACGGCTGAACCAAAAACTACTGGGAGTTAAGATCTGAAATTTTTGAATTCTCTTAGTCTCGATGAGACCTATTGACATAATTAATTTCAACTCTTAACTATATACTTCATATACTGCGGAATACCCGTAACTCTAACCCTAACCCTAACCCTAACCCTAACCCTAACCCTAACCCTAACCCTAACCCTAACCCTAACCCTAACCCTAACCCTAACCCTAACCCTAACCCTAACCCTAACCCTAACCCTAACCCTAACCCTAACCCCCCCCCCCCCCCCCCCCCCCTAACCCCCCCCCCTAACCCTAACCCTAACCCTAACCCTAACCCTAACCCTAACCCTAACCCTAACCCTAACCCTAACCCTAACCCCCCCTAACCCTAACCCTAACCCTAACCCTAACCCTAACCCTAACCTAACCTAACCCTAACCCTAACCCTAACCCTAACCCTAACCCTAACCCTAACCCTAACCAAACCCTAACCCTAAACCCTAACCCTAACTCTATCCCTAACCCTAACCTAACCCTAACCCTAACCCAAACCCAAAACCTAACCCTAACCCTAACCCTAACCCTAACCCTAACCCTTACCCTAACCCTAACCCTATCCCCTAACCCTAACCCTAACCCTAACCCTAACCTTAACCCTAACCCTAACCCTAACCCCTACCCCTAACCCTAACCCTAACCCCCTAACCCTAACCCTAACCCACACTAACCCTAACCCTAACCCTGACTCTGACCCTGACCCTAACCATAAACCCTAACCCTAACCCCAACCCTTACCCTAACCCTACCTAACCCTTCCCCTAACCCTAGCATTCACTAACTTTGACATGTACTACCCACACACCAACTTTGAGTCCTTAACTCAAAGGTTTCACTAATCCACAAACCCACAAATCCATTTACTCTAACCCTCTAACCATAATCCTAACCCAAACCCTAACCCTAACCCCAAACCATACCCTTACCATAACCCTAACCCAACCCTAACCCTAACCCTAACCGTAACCGTAACCGTAACCCTAAGCCCTAAACCCTATCCCTAACCCTAAAACTAACTCAACCCTAACCCTAGCCCTAACCCCAAACCCCTAACAGTAAAACTAACTCAACCTTAACCCTAACCTAGTTTCCTGCCTTAACATTTGGCGCTACATTCAAATTAAATCACAAGTCGTAGCTGTCTGCCTACATAGCCAATACATGCACGTATGGAAATATTACAGCCAGACTCAGCACATGTACGGAAATTCCCCAGCCACAGTCATGCAGTTTCCCGCTTTAACAGTTGGCGCGAAATTCAAATATTAACAGTTGGCCCTACATTGAAATTAAATCACAATTCTTAGTTTGTGCTGCTTACAGCCAATACATACACGTATGGAAATTCCCCAGCCAGACTCAGCACATGTATGGTAGCCACAGTCAGCCAGTTTCCCGCTTTAACAGTTGGCGCGAAATTCAAATATTAACAGTTGGCGCTACATTCAAATTAAATCGCAATTCTTAGTTGTACTGCTTACATAGCCAATACATACATGTATGGAAATTCCCCAGCCAGACTCAGCACATATGGTAGCCACAGTCAGCCAGTTTCCCGCCTTAACAGTTGGCGCGAAATTCAAATATTAACAGTTGGCGCTATATTCAAATTAAATCACAAGTCCTAGTTGTGCTTCTTACATGATAGCCAATACATAAAAGTATGGAAATTCCCCAGCCAGACTCAGCACAAGTATGGCAATTCCCAGCCACAATCAGCCAGTCTAACCCTAAGTCTCGTCCTAATTGGAAGTAGTATAAATGGAATTCAAACTGTATTTCAGAGTATTTCAAACCACATAGCGGGAATTTACATCAACAGGGATATCGATAGTGCCATCCTGATTGGAAATCACAATGTTATGCGTGCCCAGTTTAAGCAGAAGTATTTTTGTGGGACAGCGATCATCATCAGGGTCTCCAACGAAGGTGTAATTTCGAGCATTGCCTCCTTATCCAGGCAGGAAACGACGAGGGTCTGAACGCATTATGTCCTCACTAACTACCCTTTGGCTGCCTTCAATGGGCGAATCCAAAAGTTCCTGGTTGAGAAGCCGTGCACGGGTAATGTATAATGTACTTTTTTTCAAATGAAATGACGTATTTGGGTGAACATTAATACAATTGATATTGATATGAAGGTAAAAACTACATTCTTCTTGCCACAAGAGGGCATTATTGCAATTTATACATGTGCATACTAACATTATTCTTTACATTTCTTTTCCAACATTTTCTAAAAAGAAAGATTCAAAGGAAAAAAACTGAGAAAATGTGTAAAAATCATATAGGCAAAAACAATTCTAATGGTTCTTTACACGTTTTTTACACGTATTTTTTTCCTGTTTGTATTCAATATAGCCGAGGGCCTTGGTCTCGACAACATTTGGGTAACACACTGCACCACGTCAGAAGAGGTGGAAAAAGTGATAAAAGAAACCAACCACAACCAGATCATGGTAAACGACGAATTTTGGAGAGCGTTTGGCGAATGGATAGAAGTGAGTTCTTGAAATGTTGCAACCTACATTGTTATCCCATCCCTAACTACCCTTTAGCGTCAGTAAAATAGCATCAGAGAGAAGAAAAAATCTTTGCTAAATTGACCCAAATTTAAAATGAATTAGGTCAAAATATCACAAAGTATAACAAAACGTGACGAAGTATGATGAAGTAAAGCGATAAACTGACCAGCTTGTATTGATTCAATAGGATTGTTTCGATGATTACAATTTGTTTCTAATCCCACTTATTCAAATCAATTTTCTGTTACAAAACACCCTTCGTAAACAAGAAAGGGTGTTCCAACCGATGGCGGACATGCTAGGAGTTACTGCAATCCTGAAGGTGGCGACGATGGCTCCATCATTGACATTGTGAGTAAATATTCATATTTAATCATCGTTTCTAAAGTTCAAATAAAAAATGCAGGTTATTTATTCATTTATCATTTTGTTGAATAGCAGATGGGAGGTATGGAAAGAAACTTAAAGACGTCTGGAAGCAATACTAATTGGAATTAAACTTTGAAATTCACATATAAAAGACTTTACTCATGGCTTAAAAGTTCCCTTAAATATGAATGCTTAACAACGATTAGTCTTCCTTCCAGCCGCCTTCAAATTTCATGTACAAAGTCTATGGGATTTTCAACTTATAATATTTTTCGACTTCTCCATAGGCAATGTACATAAAATTTTAAAGACGCCTGGAGCGAAGACTAATTGGAGTTACAATTTCAAAGTCCAATATACTGGACCTGACACCGGACTTAACATTTCTGAATTATGAGTCCTTCAATACAATTAGTTCTCCTTCCAGACACTTTCAAATATTTCTATGTACAAACATATGATAACTTAAAAAAGGGCTGGAGTAAAGACTACTTCAAGTTAGACTTTCAAACTTACATATTTCGGACTTTGCACCGAACTCAAGTTTTTTCTCAAGTATGAGTGCTTAACTAAGGTTAGTCTTTCCTCCAGGCGCTTTCAAATATTGTATATATAGTATGTAGGAAATTTTTCAAAGACACCTTGAGAGAAGACTAATTGGATTAACAATTTCAAATTGCAATATCTTTGACCTGCCACCGGTCTTAACATATTTGTCAAGTATGAGTCCTTCAATACAATTAGTTCTCCTTCCAGACCCTTTCAAATATTTCTATGTACAAACATATGGTAACTTGAAAGACGGCTGGAGCAAAGAATACTTCAAGTTAGACTTTGAAATTTATATATTTTGGACTTTGTTCCCAACTTAAGTTTTTTCTTAAGTATGAGTGCTTAACTACGTTTAGTCTTCCCTCCAGGCGCTTTCAAATATTGTATATATAGTACAAAGGAAAATTTTCAAAGACGCCTGGAGAGAAGACTAATTGGATTTACAATTTCAAAGTCCAATATGTTTGACCTCCCACCGGACTCAACATATTTGTCAAGTATCAGTCCTTCAATACAATTAATTCTCCTTCCAGACCATTTCAAGTATTTCTAGGTACAAACATACGGTAACTTAAAAAACGGCTGGAGTAAAGACTACTTCAAGTTAGACTTTGAAAATTATATATTTTGGACTTTGTACCGAACTTAAGTTTTTTCTCAAGTATGAGTGCTTAACTAAGTTTAGTCTTCCTTCCAGGTCCTTTCAAATATTGTACATATATTATATATCAAAAAATTCAAAGTAACCTGGAGCGAAGACTAATTACACTTACACTTTCAAAATTCCATATATCGGACCCTCCACCGTACTTAATATTTTATTAAAGTATGAATCCTTAACTATAATTAGTTTTTCTTCCAGACGCTTTTGCAATTTTTTATGTACAAAAGAAATAGTAACTTTAAAAACGGCTGAACCAAAAACTACTGGGAGTTAAGATCTGAAATTTTTGAATTCTCTTAGTCTCGATGAGACCTATTGACATAATTAATTTCAACTCTTAACTATATACTTCATATACTGCGGAATACCCGTAACTCTAACCCTAACCCTAACCCTAACCCTAACCCTAACCCTAACCCTAACCCTAACCCTAACCCTAACCCTAACCCTAACCCTAACCCTAACCCCCCCCCTAACCCCCCCCCCCTAACCCTAACCCTAACCCTAACCCTAACCCTAACCCTAACCCTAACCCCCCCCCTACCCTAACCCTAACCCTAACCCTAACCCTAACCTAACCTAACCCTAACCCTAACCCTAACCCTAACCCTAACCCTAACCCTAACCAAACCCTAACCCTAAACCCTAACCCTAACTCTATCCCTAACCCTAACCTAACCCTAACCCTAACCCAAACCCAAAACCTAACCCTAACCCTAACCCTAACCCTAACCCTAACCCTTACCCTAACCCTAACCCTATCCCCTAACCCTAACCCTAACCCTAACCCTAACCTTAACCCTAACCCTAACCCTAACCCCTACCCCTAACCCTAACCCTAACCCCCTAACCCTAACCCTAACCCACACTAACCCTAACCCTAACCCTGACTCTGACCCTGACCCTAACCATAAACCCTAACCCTAACCCCAACCCTTACCCTAACCCTACCTAACCCTTCCCCTAACCCTAGCATTCACTAACTTTGACATGTACTACCCACACACCAACTTTGAGTCCTTAACTCAAAGGTTTCACTAATCCACAAACCCACAAATCCATTTACTCTAACCCTCTAACCATAATCCTAACCCAAACCCTAACCCTAACCCCAAACCATACCCTTACCATAACCCTAACCCAACCCTAACCCTAACCCTAACCGTAACCGTAACCGTAACCCTAAGCCCTAAACCCTATCCCTAACCCTAAAACTAACTCAACCCTAACCCTAGCCCTAACCCCAAACCCCTAACAGTAAAACTAACTCAACCTTAACCCTAACCTAGTTTCCTGCCTTAACATTTGGCGCTACATTCAAATTAAATCACAAGTCGTAGCTGTCTGCTTACATAGCCAATACATGCACGTATGGAAATATTACAGCCAGACTCAGCACATGTACGGAAATTCCCCAGCCACAGTCATGCAGTTTCCCGCTTTAACAGTTGGCGCGAAATTCAAATATTAACAGTTGGCCCTACATTGAAATTAAATCACAATTCTTAGTTTGTGCTGCTTACAGCCAATACATACACGTATGGAAATTCCCCAGCCAGACTCAGCACATGTATGGTAGCCACAGTCAGCCAGTTTCCCGCTTTAACAGTTGGCGCGAAATTCAAATATTAACAGTTGGCGCTACATTCAAATTAAATCGCAATTCTTAGTTGTACTGCTTACATAGCCAATACATACATGTATGGAAATTCCCCAGCCAGACTCAGCACATATGGTAGCCACAGTCAGCCAGTTTCCCGCCTTAACAGTTGGCGCGAAATTCAAATTTTAACAGTTGGCGCTATATTCAAATTAAATCACAAGTCCTAGTTGTGCTTCTTACATGATAGCCAATACATAAAAGTATGGAAATTCCCCAGCCAGACTCAGCACAAGTATGGCAATTCCCAGCCACAATCAGCCAGTCTAACCCTAAGTCTCGTCCTAATTGGAAGTAGTATAAATGGAATTCAAACTGTATTTCAGAGTATTTCAAACCACATAGCGGGAATTTACATCAACAGGGATATCGATAGTGCCATCCTGATTGGAAATCACAATGTTATGCGTGCCCAGTTTAAGCAGAAGTATTTTTGTGGGACAGCGATCATCATCAGGGTCTCCAACGAAGGTGTAATTTCGAGCATTGCCTCCTTATCCAGGCAGGAAACGACGAGGGTCTGAACGCATTATGTCCTCACTAACTACCCTTTGGCTGCCTTCAATGGGCGAATCCAAAAGTTCCTGGTTGAGAAGCCGTGCACGGGTAATGTATAATGTACTTTTTTTCAAATGAAATGACGTATTTGGGTGAACATTAATACAATTGATATTGATATGAAGGTAAAAACTACATTCTTCTTGCCACAAGAGGGCATTATTGCAATTTATACATGTGCATACTAACATTATTCTTTACATTTCTTTTCCAACATTTTCTAAAAAGAAAGATTCAAAGGAAAAAAACTGAGAAAATGTGTAAAAATCATATAGGCAAAAACAATTCTAATGGTTCTTTACACGTTTTTTACACGTATTTTTTTCCTGTTTGTATTCAATATAGCCGAGGGCCTTGGTCTCGACAACATTTGGGTAACACACTGCACCACGTCAGAAGAGGTGGAAAAAGTGATAAAAGAAACCAACCACAACCAGATCATGGTAAACGACGAATTTTGGAGAGCGTTTGGCGAATGGATAGAAGTGAGTTCTTGAAATGTTGCAACCTACATTGTTATCCCATCCCTAACTACCCTTTAGCGTCAGTAAAATAGCATCAGAGAGAAGAAAAAATCTTTGCTAAATTGACCCAAATTTAAAATGAATTAGGTCAAAATATCACAAAGTATAACAAAACGTGACGAAGTATGATGAAGTAAAGCGATAAACTGACCAGCTTGTATTGATTCAATAGGATTGTTTCGATGATTACAATTTGTTTCTAATCCCACTTATTCAAATCAATTTTCTGTTACAAAACACCCTTCGTAAACAAGAAAGGGTGTTCCAACCGATGGCGGACATGCTAGGAGTTACTGCAATCCTGAAGGTGGCGACGATGGCTCCATCATTGACATTGTGAGTAAATATTCATATTTAATCATCGTTTCTAAAGTTCAAATAAAAAATGCAGGTTATTTATTCATTTATCATTTTGTTGAATAGCAGATGGGAGGTATGGAAAGAAACTTAAAGACGTCTGGAAGCAATACTAATTGGAATTAAACTTTGAAATTCACATATAAAAGACTTTACTCATGGCTTAAAAGTTCCCTTAAATATGAATGCTTAACAACGATTAGTCTTCCTTCCAGCCGCCTTCAAATTTCATGTACAAAGTCTATGGGATTTTCAACTTATAATATTTTTCGACTTCTCCATAGGCAATGTACATAAAATTTTAAAGACGCCTGGAGCGAAGACTAATTGGAGTTACAATTTCAAAGTCCAATATACTGGACCTGACACCGGACTTAACATTTCTGAATTATGAGTCCTTCAATACAATTAGTTCTCCTTCCAGACACTTTCAAATATTTCTATGTACAAACATATGATAACTTAAAAAAGGGCTGGAGTAAAGACTACTTCAAGTTAGACTTTCAAACTTACATATTTCGGACTTTGCACCGAACTCAAGTTTTTTCTCAAGTATGAGTGCTTAACTAAGGTTAGTCTTTCCTCCAGGCGCTTTCAAATATTGTATATATAGTATGTAGGAAATTTTTCAAAGACACCTTGAGAGAAGACTAATTGGATTAACAATTTCAAATTGCAATATCTTTGACCTGCCACCGGTCTTAACATATTTGTCAAGTATGAGTCCTTCAATACAATTAGTTCTCCTTCCAGACCCTTTCAAATATTTCTATGTACAAACATATGGTAACTTGAAAGACGGCTGGAGCAAAGAATACTTCAAGTTAGACTTTGAAATTTATATATTTTGGACTTTGTTCCCAACTTAAGTTTTTTCTTAAGTATGAGTGCTTAACTACGTTTAGTCTTCCCTCCAGGCGCTTTCAAATATTGTATATATAGTACAAAGGAAAATTTTCAAAGACGCCTGGAGAGAAGACTAATTGGATTTACAATTTCAAAGTCCAATATGTTTGACCTCCCACCGGACTCAACATATTTGTCAAGTATCAGTCCTTCAATACAATTAATTCTCCTTCCAGACCATTTCAAGTATTTCTAGGTACAAACATACGGTAACTTAAAAAACGGCTGGAGTAAAGACTACTTCAAGTTAGACTTTGAAAATTATATATTTTGGACTTTGTACCGAACTTAAGTTTTTTCTCAAGTATGAGTGCTTAACTAAGTTTAGTCTTCCTTCCAGGTCCTTTCAAATATTGTACATATATTATATATCAAAAAATTCAAAGTAACCTGGAGCGAAGACTAATTACACTTACACTTTCAAAATTCCATATATCGGACCCTCCACCGTACTTAATATTTTATTAAAGTATGAATCCTTAACTATAATTAGTTTTTCTTCCATATACTTCATATACTGCGGAATACCCGTAACTCTAACCCTAACCCTAACCCTAACCCTAACCCTACCCTAACCCTAACCCTAACCCTAACCCTAACCCTAACCCTAACCCTAACCCCCTAACCCCTAACCCTAACCCTAACCCTAACCCTAACCCTAACCCTAACCCTAACCCTAACCCTAACCCCCCCTAACCCTAACCCTAACCCTAACCCTAACCCTAACCCTAACCCTAACCCTAACCCTAACCCTAACCCTAACCCTAACCCTAACCCTAACCCCCCCCTAAACCCCCCCTAACTCTATCCCTAACCCTAACCCCCCCCTAACCCTAACCCAAACCCTAACCCTAACCCTAACCCTAACCCTAACCCTAACCCTAACCCTTACCCTAACCCTAACCCTATCCCCTAACCCTAACCCTAACCCTAACCCTAACCTTAACCCTAACCCTAACCCTAACCCCTACCCCTAACCCTAACCCTAATCCCCTAACCCTAACCCTAACCCACACTAACCCTAACCCTAACCCTGACTCTGACCCTGACCCTAACCATAAACCCTAACCCTAACCCCAACCCTTACCCTAACCCTACCTAACCCTTCCCCTAACCCTAGCATTCACTAACTTTGACATGTACTACCCACACACCAACTTTGAGTCCTTAACTCAAAGGTTTCACTAATCCACAAACCCACAAATCCATTTACTCTAACCCTCTAACCATAATCCTAACCCAAACCCTAACCCTAACCCCAAACCATACCCTTACCATAACCCTAACCCAACCCTAACCCTAACCCTAACCGTAACCGTAACCGTAACCCTAAGCCCTAAACCCTATCCCTAACCCTAAAACTAACTCAACCCTAACCCTAGCCCTAACCCCAAACCCCTAACAGTAAAACTAACTCAACCTTAACCCTAACCTAGTTTCCTGCCTTAACATTTGGCGCTACATTCAAATTAAATCACAAGTCGTAGCTGTCTGCCTACATAGCCAATACATGCACGTATGGAAATATTACAGCCAGACTCAGCACATGTACGGAAATTCCCCAGCCACAGTCATGCAGTTTCCCGCTTTAACAGTTGGCGCGAAATTCAAATATTAACAGTTGGCCCTACATTGAAATTAAATCACAATTCTTAGTTTGTGCTGCTTACAGCCAATACATACACGTATGGAAATTCCCCAGCCAGACTCAGCACATGTATGGTAGCCACAGTCAGCCAGTTTCCCGCTTTAACAGTTGGCGCGAAATTCAAATATTAACAGTTGGCGCTACATTCAAATTAAATCGCAATTCTTAGTTGTACTGCTTACATAGCCAATACATACATGTATGGAAATTCCCCAGCCAGACTCAGCACATATGGTAGCCACAGTCAGCCAGTTTCCCGCCTTAACAGTTGGCGCGAAATTCAAATATTAACAGTTGGCGCTATATTCAAATTAAATCACAAGTCCTAGTTGTGCTTCTTACATGATAGCCAATACATAAAAGTATGGAAATTCCCCAGCCAGACTCAGCACAAGTATGGCAATTCCCAGCCACAATCAGCCAGTCTAACCCTAAGTCTCGTCCTAATTGGAAGTAGTATAAATGGAATTCAAACTGTATTTCAGAGTATTTCAAACCACATAGCGGGAATTTACATCAACAGGGATATCGATAGTGCCATCCTGATTGGAAATCACAATGTTATGCGTGCCCAGTTTAAGCAGAAGTATTTTTGTGGGACAGCGATCATCATCAGGGTCTCCAACGAAGGTGTAATTTCGAGCATTGCCTCCTTATCCAGGCAGGAAACGACGAGGGTCTGAACGCATTATGTCCTCACTAACTACCCTTTGGCTGCCTTCAATGGGCGAATCCAAAAGTTCCTGGTTGAGAAGCCGTGCACGGGTAATGTATAATGTACTTTTTTTCAAATGAAATGACGTATTTGGGTGAACATTAATACAATTGATATTGATATGAAGGTAAAAACTACATTCTTCTTGCCACAAGAGGGCATTATTGCAATTTATACATGTGCATACTAACATTATTCTTTACATTTCTTTTCCAACATTTTCTAAAAAGAAAGATTCAAAGGAAAAAAACTGAGAAAATGTGTAAAAATCATATAGGCAAAAACAATTCTAATGGTTCTTTACACGTTTTTTACACGTATTTTTTTCCTGTTTGTATTCAATATAGCCGAGGGCCTTGGTCTCGACAACATTTGGGTAACACACTGCACCACGTCAGAAGAGGTGGAAAAAGTGATAAAAGAAACCAACCACAACCAGATCATGGTAAACGACGAATTTTGGAGAGCGTTTGGCGAATGGATAGAAGTGAGTTCTTGAAATGTTGCAACCTACATTGTTATCCCATCCCTAACTACCCTTTAGCGTCAGTAAAATAGCATCAGAGAGAAGAAAAAATCTTTGCTAAATTGACCCAAATTTAAAATGAATTAGGTCAAAATATCACAAAGTATAACAAAACGTGACGAAGTATGATGAAGTAAAGCGATAAACTGACCAGCTTGTATTGATTCAATAGGATTGTTTCGATGATTACAATTTGTTTCTAATCCCACTTATTCAAATCAATTTTCTGTTACAAAACACCCTTCGTAAACAAGAAAGGGTGTTCCAACCGATGGCGGACATGCTAGGAGTTACTGCAATCCTGAAGGTGGCGACGATGGCTCCATCATTGACATTGTGAGTAAATATTCATATTTAATCATCGTTTCTAAAGTTCAAATAAAAAATGCAGGTTATTTATTCATTTATCATTTTGTTGAATAGCAGATGGGAGGTATGGAAAGAAACTTAAAGACGTCTGGAAGCAATACTAATTGGAATTAAACTTTGAAATTCACATATAAAAGACTTTACTCATGGCTTAAAAGTTCCCTTAAATATGAATGCTTAACAACGATTAGTCTTCCTTCCAGCCGCCTTCAAATTTCATGTACAAAGTCTATGGGATTTTCAACTTATAATATTTTTCGACTTCTCCATAGGCAATGTACATAAAATTTTAAAGACGCCTGGAGCGAAGACTAATTGGAGTTACAATTTCAAAGTCCAATATACTGGACCTGACACCGGACTTAACATTTCTGAATTATGAGTCCTTCAATACAATTAGTTCTCCTTCCAGACACTTTCAAATATTTCTATGTACAAACATATGATAACTTAAAAAAGGGCTGGAGTAAAGACTACTTCAAGTTAGACTTTCAAACTTACATATTTCGGACTTTGCACCGAACTCAAGTTTTTTCTCAAGTATGAGTGCTTAACTAAGGTTAGTCTTTCCTCCAGGCGCTTTCAAATATTGTATATATAGTATGTAGGAAATTTTTCAAAGACACCTTGAGAGAAGACTAATTGGATTAACAATTTCAAATTGCAATATCTTTGACCTGCCACCGGTCTTAACATATTTGTCAAGTATGAGTCCTTCAATACAATTAGTTCTCCTTCCAGACCCTTTCAAATATTTCTATGTACAAACATATGGTAACTTGAAAGACGGCTGGAGCAAAGAATACTTCAAGTTAGACTTTGAAATTTATATATTTTGGACTTTGTTCCCAACTTAAGTTTTTTCTTAAGTATGAGTGCTTAACTACGTTTAGTCTTCCCTCCAGGCGCTTTCAAATATTGTATATATAGTACAAAGGAAAATTTTCAAAGACGCCTGGAGAGAAGACTAATTGGATTTACAATTTCAAAGTCCAATATGTTTGACCTCCCACCGGACTCAACATATTTGTCAAGTATCAGTCCTTCAATACAATTAATTCTCCTTCCAGACCATTTCAAGTATTTCTAGGTACAAACATACGGTAACTTAAAAAACGGCTGGAGTAAAGACTACTTCAAGTTAGACTTTGAAAATTATATATTTTGGACTTTGTACCGAACTTAAGTTTTTTCTCAAGTATGAGTGCTTAACTAAGTTTAGTCTTCCTTCCAGGTCCTTTCAAATATTGTACATATATTATATATCAAAAAATTCAAAGTAACCTGGAGCGAAGACTAATTACACTTACACTTTCAAAATTCCATATATCGGACCCTCCACCGTACTTAATATTTTATTAAAGTATGAATCCTTAACTATAATTAGTTTTTCTTCCAGACGCTTTTGCAATTTTTTATGTACAAAAGAAATAGTAACTTTAAAAACGGCTGAACCAAAAACTACTGGGAGTTAAGATCTGAAATTTTTGAATTCTCTTAGTCTCGATGAGACCTATTGACATAATTAATTTCAACTCTTAACTATATACTTCATATACTGCGGAATACCCGTAACTCTAACCCTAACCCTAACCCTAACCCTAACCCTAACCCTAACCCTAACCCTAACCCTAACCCTAACCCTAACCCTAACCCTAACCCTAACCCCCCCCTAACCCCCCCCCCCTAACCCTAACCCTAACCCTAACCCTAACCCTAACCCTAACCCTAACCCCCCCTACCCTAACCCTAACCCTAACCCTAACCCTAACCTAACCTAACCCTAACCCTAACCCTAACCCTAACCCTAACCCTAACCCTAACCAAACCCTAACCCTAAACCCTAACCCTAACTCTATCCCTAACCCTAACCTAACCCTAACCCTAACCCAAACCCAAAACCTAACCCTAACCCTAACCCTAACCCTAACCCTAACCCTTACCCTAACCCTAACCCTATCCCCTAACCCTAACCCTAACCCTAACCCTAACCTTAACCCTAACCCTAACCCTAACCCCTACCCCTAACCCTAACCCTAACCCCCTAACCCTAACCCTAACCCACACTAACCCTAACCCTAACCCTGACTCTGACCCTGACCCTAACCATAAACCCTAACCCTAACCCCAACCCTTACCCTAACCCTACCTAACCCTTCCCCTAACCCTAGCATTCACTAACTTTGACATGTACTACCCACACACCAACTTTGAGTCCTTAACTCAAAGGTTTCACTAATCCACAAACCCACAAATCCATTTACTCTAACCCTCTAACCATAATCCTAACCCAAACCCTAACCCTAACCCCAAACCATACCCTTACCATAACCCTAACCCAACCCTAACCCTAACCCTAACCGTAACCGTAACCGTAACCCTAAGCCCTAAACCCTATCCCTAACCCTAAAACTAACTCAACCCTAACCCTAGCCCTAACCCCAAACCCCTAACAGTAAAACTAACTCAACCTTAACCCTAACCTAGTTTCCTGCCTTAACATTTGGCGCTACATTCAAATTAAATCACAAGTCGTAGCTGTCTGCTTACATAGCCAATACATGCACGTATGGAAATATTACAGCCAGACTCAGCACATGTACGGAAATTCCCCAGCCACAGTCATGCAGTTTCCCGCTTTAACAGTTGGCGCGAAATTCAAATATTAACAGTTGGCCCTACATTGAAATTAAATCACAATTCTTAGTTTGTGCTGCTTACAGCCAATACATACACGTATGGAAATTCCCCAGCCAGACTCAGCACATGTATGGTAGCCACAGTCAGCCAGTTTCCCGCTTTAACAGTTGGCGCGAAATTCAAATATTAACAGTTGGCGCTACATTCAAATTAAATCGCAATTCTTAGTTGTACTGCTTACATAGCCAATACATACATGTATGGAAATTCCCCAGCCAGACTCAGCACATATGGTAGCCACAGTCAGCCAGTTTCCCGCCTTAACAGTTGGCGCGAAATTCAAATTTTAACAGTTGGCGCTATATTCAAATTAAATCACAAGTCCTAGTTGTGCTTCTTACATGATAGCCAATACATAAAAGTATGGAAATTCCCCAGCCAGACTCAGCACAAGTATGGCAATTCCCAGCCACAATCAGCCAGTCTAACCCTAAGTCTCGTCCTAATTGGAAGTAGTATAAATGGAATTCAAACTGTATTTCAGAGTATTTCAAACCACATAGCGGGAATTTACATCAACAGGGATATCGATAGTGCCATCCTGATTGGAAATCACAATGTTATGCGTGCCCAGTTTAAGCAGAAGTATTTTTGTGGGACAGCGATCATCATCAGGGTCTCCAACGAAGGTGTAATTTCGAGCATTGCCTCCTTATCCAGGCAGGAAACGACGAGGGTCTGAACGCATTATGTCCTCACTAACTACCCTTTGGCTGCCTTCAATGGGCGAATCCAAAAGTTCCTGGTTGAGAAGCCGTGCACGGGTAATGTATAATGTACTTTTTTTCAAATGAAATGACGTATTTGGGTGAACATTAATACAATTGATATTGATATGAAGGTAAAAACTACATTCTTCTTGCCACAAGAGGGCATTATTGCAATTTATACATGTGCATACTAACATTATTCTTTACATTTCTTTTCCAACATTTTCTAAAAAGAAAGATTCAAAGGAAAAAAACTGAGAAAATGTGTAAAAATCATATAGGCAAAAACAATTCTAATGGTTCTTTACACGTTTTTTACACGTATTTTTTTCCTGTTTGTATTCAATATAGCCGAGGGCCTTGGTCTCGACAACATTTGGGTAACACACTGCACCACGTCAGAAGAGGTGGAAAAAGTGATAAAAGAAACCAACCACAACCAGATCATGGTAAACGACGAATTTTGGAGAGCGTTTGGCGAATGGATAGAAGTGAGTTCTTGAAATGTTGCAACCTACATTGTTATCCCATCCCTAACTACCCTTTAGCGTCAGTAAAATAGCATCAGAGAGAAGAAAAAATCTTTGCTAAATTGACCCAAATTTAAAATGAATTAGGTCAAAATATCACAAAGTATAACAAAACGTGACGAAGTATGATGAAGTAAAGCGATAAACTGACCAGCTTGTATTGATTCAATAGGATTGTTTCGATGATTACAATTTGTTTCTAATCCCACTTATTCAAATCAATTTTCTGTTACAAAACACCCTTCGTAAACAAGAAAGGGTGTTCCAACCGATGGCGGACATGCTAGGAGTTACTGCAATCCTGAAGGTGGCGACGATGGCTCCATCATTGACATTGTGAGTAAATATTCATATTTAATCATCGTTTCTAAAGTTCAAATAAAAAATGCAGGTTATTTATTCATTTATCATTTTGTTGAATAGCAGATGGGAGGTATGGAAAGAAACTTAAAGACGTCTGGAAGCAATACTAATTGGAATTAAACTTTGAAATTCACATATAAAAGACTTTACTCATGGCTTAAAAGTTCCCTTAAATATGAATGCTTAACAACGATTAGTCTTCCTTCCAGCCGCCTTCAAATTTCATGTACAAAGTCTATGGGATTTTCAACTTATAATATTTTTCGACTTCTCCATAGGCAATGTACATAAAATTTTAAAGACGCCTGGAGCGAAGACTAATTGGAGTTACAATTTCAAAGTCCAATATACTGGACCTGACACCGGACTTAACATTTCTGAATTATGAGTCCTTCAATACAATTAGTTCTCCTTCCAGACACTTTCAAATATTTCTATGTACAAACATATGATAACTTAAAAAAGGGCTGGAGTAAAGACTACTTCAAGTTAGACTTTCAAACTTACATATTTCGGACTTTGCACCGAACTCAAGTTTTTTCTCAAGTATGAGTGCTTAACTAAGGTTAGTCTTTCCTCCAGGCGCTTTCAAATATTGTATATATAGTATGTAGGAAATTTTTCAAAGACACCTTGAGAGAAGACTAATTGGATTAACAATTTCAAATTGCAATATCTTTGACCTGCCACCGGTCTTAACATATTTGTCAAGTATGAGTCCTTCAATACAATTAGTTCTCCTTCCAGACCCTTTCAAATATTTCTATGTACAAACATATGGTAACTTGAAAGACGGCTGGAGCAAAGAATACTTCAAGTTAGACTTTGAAATTTATATATTTTGGACTTTGTTCCCAACTTAAGTTTTTTCTTAAGTATGAGTGCTTAACTACGTTTAGTCTTCCCTCCAGGCGCTTTCAAATATTGTATATATAGTACAAAGGAAAATTTTCAAAGACGCCTGGAGAGAAGACTAATTGGATTTACAATTTCAAAGTCCAATATGTTTGACCTCCCACCGGACTCAACATATTTGTCAAGTATCAGTCCTTCAATACAATTAATTCTCCTTCCAGACCATTTCAAGTATTTCTAGGTACAAACATACGGTAACTTAAAAAACGGCTGGAGTAAAGACTACTTCAAGTTAGACTTTGAAAATTATATATTTTGGACTTTGTACCGAACTTAAGTTTTTTCTCAAGTATGAGTGCTTAACTAAGTTTAGTCTTCCTTCCAGGTCCTTTCAAATATTGTACATATATTATATATCAAAAAATTCAAAGTAACCTGGAGCGAAGACTAATTACACTTACACTTTCAAAATTCCATATATCGGACCCTCCACCGTACTTAATATTTTATTAAAGTATGAATCCTTAACTATAATTAGTTTTTCTTCCAGACGCTTTTGCAATTTTTTATGTACAAAAGAAATAGTAACTTTAAAAACGGCTGAACCAAAAACTACTGGGAGTTAAGATCTGAAATTTTTGAATTCTCTTAGTCTCGATGAGACCTATTGACATAATTAATTTCAACTCTTAACTATATACTTCATATACTGCGGAATACCCGTAACTCTAACCCTAACCCTAACCCTAACCCTAACCCTAACCCTAACCCTAACCCTAACCCTAACCCTAACCCTAACCCTAACCCTAACCCTAACCCTAACCCTAACCCTAACCCTAACCCTAACCCTAACCCTAACCCTAACCCTAACCCTAACCCTAACCCTAACCCTAACCCTAACCCCCCCTAACCCTAACCCTAACCCTAACCCTAACCCTAACCCTAAACCCTAACCCTAACCCTAACCCTAACCCCTAACCCTAAACCTAACCCTAACCCTAACCCCCCACCCCAACCCTAACCCTTACCCTAACCCTAACCCTTTCAAATATTGTACATATTGTATACAACAAACAATTCAAAGTCGCCTGGAGCAAAGACTGATTACACTTACGCTTTAACCTTAGATATGTTGAACCTTCTACTAATCCTAACATTTAACCAGAGTATGAATCCTTAACTATAATTAGTTTTCCCCAGACGTTTTTGAATTTTTTTACGTACAAAACAAATGGTAAATTTAAAAACGGCTGGAGCAAAAACTACTGGGAGTTAAGATCTGAAACCCTAAATTATGTTAGTCTTGATGAGACCTATCTACACTATTAATTTCAACTCTTAACTATATACTTCATATACTGCGGAATACCCGTAACTCTAACCCTAACCCTAACCCTAACCCTAACCCTAACCCTAACCCTAACCCTAACCCTAACCCTAACCCTAACCCTAACCCTAACCCTAACCCTAACCCTAACCCTAACCTAACCTAACCCTAACCCTAACCCTAACCCTAACCCTAACCCTAACCCTAACCAAACCCTAACCCTAAACCCTAACCCTAACTCTATCCCTAACCCTAACCTAACCCTAACCCTAACCCAAACCCAAAACCTAACCCTAACCCTAACCCTAACCCTAACCCTAACCCTTACCCTAACCCTAACCCTATCCCCTAACCCTAACCCTAACCCTAACCCTAACCTTAACCCTAACCCTAACCCTAACCCCTACCCCTAACCCTAACCCTAACCCCCTAACCCTAACCCTAACCCACACTAACCCTAACCCTAACCCTGACTCTGACCCTGACCCTAACCATAAACCCTAACCCTAACCCCAACCCTTACCCTAACCCTACCTAACCCTTCCCCTAACCCTAGCATTCACTAACTTTGACATGTACTACCCACACACCAACTTTGAGTCCTTAACTCAAAGGTTTCACTAATCCACAAACCCACAAATCCATTTACTCTAACCCTCTAACCATAATCCTAACCCAAACCCTAACCCTAACCCCAAACCATACCCTTACCATAACCCTAACCCAACCCTAACCCTAACCCTAACCGTAACCGTAACCGTAACCCTAAGCCCTAAACCCTATCCCTAACCCTAAAACTAACTCAACCCTAACCCTAGCCCTAACCCCAAACCCCTAACAGTAAAACTAACTCAACCTTAACCCTAACCTAGTTTCCTGCCTTAACATTTGGCGCTACATTCAAATTAAATCACAAGTCGTAGCTGTCTGCCTACATAGCCAATACATGCACGTATGGAAATATTACAGCCAGACTCAGCACATGTACGGAAATTCCCCAGCCACAGTCATGCAGTTTCCCGCTTTAACAGTTGGCGCGAAATTCAAATATTAACAGTTGGCCCTACATTGAAATTAAATCACAATTCTTAGTTTGTGCTGCTTACAGCCAATACATACACGTATGGAAATTCCCCAGCCAGACTCAGCACATGTATGGTAGCCACAGTCAGCCAGTTTCCCGCTTTAACAGTTGGCGCGAAATTCAAATATTAACAGTTGGCGCTACATTCAAATTAAATCGCAATTCTTAGTTGTACTGCTTACATAGCCAATACATACATGTATGGAAATTCCCCAGCCAGACTCAGCACATATGGTAGCCACAGTCAGCCAGTTTCCCGCCTTAACAGTTGGCGCGAAATTCAAATATTAACAGTTGGCGCTATATTCAAATTAAATCACAAGTCCTAGTTGTGCTTCTTACATGATAGCCAATACATAAAAGTATGGAAATTCCCCAGCCAGACTCAGCACAAGTATGGCAATTCCCAGCCACAATCAGCCAGTCTAACCCTAAGTCTCGTCCTAATTGGAAGTAGTATAAATGGAATTCAAACTGTATTTCAGAGTATTTCAAACCACATAGCGGGAATTTACATCAACAGGGATATCGATAGTGCCATCCTGATTGGAAATCACAATGTTATGCGTGCCCAGTTTAAGCAGAAGTATTTTTGTGGGACAGCGATCATCATCAGGGTCTCCAACGAAGGTGTAATTTCGAGCATTGCCTCCTTATCCAGGCAGGAAACGACGAGGGTCTGAACGCATTATGTCCTCACTAACTACCCTTTGGCTGCCTTCAATGGGCGAATCCAAAAGTTCCTGGTTGAGAAGCCGTGCACGGGTAATGTATAATGTACTTTTTTTCAAATGAAATGACGTATTTGGGTGAACATTAATACAATTGATATTGATATGAAGGTAAAAACTACATTCTTCTTGCCACAAGAGGGCATTATTGCAATTTATACATGTGCATACTAACATTATTCTTTACATTTCTTTTCCAACATTTTCTAAAAAGAAAGATTCAAAGGAAAAAAACTGAGAAAATGTGTAAAAATCATATAGGCAAAAACAATTCTAATGGTTCTTTACACGTTTTTTACACGTATTTTTTTCCTGTTTGTATTCAATATAGCCGAGGGCCTTGGTCTCGACAACATTTGGGTAACACACTGCACCACGTCAGAAGAGGTGGAAAAAGTGATAAAAGAAACCAACCACAACCAGATCATGGTAAACGACGAATTTTGGAGAGCGTTTGGCGAATGGATAGAAGTGAGTTCTTGAAATGTTGCAACCTACATTGTTATCCCATCCCTAACTACCCTTTAGCGTCAGTAAAATAGCATCAGAGAGAAGAAAAAATCTTTGCTAAATTGACCCAAATTTAAAATGAATTAGGTCAAAATATCACAAAGTATAACAAAACGTGACGAAGTATGATGAAGTAAAGCGATAAACTGACCAGCTTGTATTGATTCAATAGGATTGTTTCGATGATTACAATTTGTTTCTAATCCCACTTATTCAAATCAATTTTCTGTTACAAAACACCCTTCGTAAACAAGAAAGGGTGTTCCAACCGATGGCGGACATGCTAGGAGTTACTGCAATCCTGAAGGTGGCGACGATGGCTCCATCATTGACATTGTGAGTAAATATTCATATTTAATCATCGTTTCTAAAGTTCAAATAAAAAATGCAGGTTATTTATTCATTTATCATTTTGTTGAATAGCAGATGGGAGGTATGGAAAGAAACTTAAAGACGTCTGGAAGCAATACTAATTGGAATTAAACTTTGAAATTCACATATAAAAGACTTTACTCATGGCTTAAAAGTTCCCTTAAATATGAATGCTTAACAACGATTAGTCTTCCTTCCAGCCGCCTTCAAATTTCATGTACAAAGTCTATGGGATTTTCAACTTATAATATTTTTCGACTTCTCCATAGGCAATGTACATAAAATTTTAAAGACGCCTGGAGCGAAGACTAATTGGAGTTACAATTTCAAAGTCCAATATACTGGACCTGACACCGGACTTAACATTTCTGAATTATGAGTCCTTCAATACAATTAGTTCTCCTTCCAGACACTTTCAAATATTTCTATGTACAAACATATGATAACTTAAAAAAGGGCTGGAGTAAAGACTACTTCAAGTTAGACTTTCAAACTTACATATTTCGGACTTTGCACCGAACTCAAGTTTTTTCTCAAGTATGAGTGCTTAACTAAGGTTAGTCTTTCCTCCAGGCGCTTTCAAATATTGTATATATAGTATGTAGGAAATTTTTCAAAGACACCTTGAGAGAAGACTAATTGGATTAACAATTTCAAATTGCAATATCTTTGACCTGCCACCGGTCTTAACATATTTGTCAAGTATGAGTCCTTCAATACAATTAGTTCTCCTTCCAGACCCTTTCAAATATTTCTATGTACAAACATATGGTAACTTGAAAGACGGCTGGAGCAAAGAATACTTCAAGTTAGACTTTGAAATTTATATATTTTGGACTTTGTTCCCAACTTAAGTTTTTTCTTAAGTATGAGTGCTTAACTACGTTTAGTCTTCCCTCCAGGCGCTTTCAAATATTGTATATATAGTACAAAGGAAAATTTTCAAAGACGCCTGGAGAGAAGACTAATTGGATTTACAATTTCAAAGTCCAATATGTTTGACCTCCCACCGGACTCAACATATTTGTCAAGTATCAGTCCTTCAATACAATTAATTCTCCTTCCAGACCATTTCAAGTATTTCTAGGTACAAACATACGGTAACTTAAAAAACGGCTGGAGTAAAGACTACTTCAAGTTAGACTTTGAAAATTATATATTTTGGACTTTGTACCGAACTTAAGTTTTTTCTCAAGTATGAGTGCTTAACTAAGTTTAGTCTTCCTTCCAGGTCCTTTCAAATATTGTACATATATTATATATCAAAAAATTCAAAGTAACCTGGAGCGAAGACTAATTACACTTACACTTTCAAAATTCCATATATCGGACCCTCCACCGTACTTAATATTTTATTAAAGTATGAATCCTTAACTATAATTAGTTTTTCTTCCAGACGCTTTTGCAATTTTTTATGTACAAAAGAAATAGTAACTTTAAAAACGGCTGAACCAAAAACTACTGGGAGTTAAGATCTGAAATTTTTGAATTCTCTTAGTCTCGATGAGACCTATTGACATAATTAATTTCAACTCTTAACTATATACTTCATATACTGCGGAATACCCGTAACTCTAACCCTAACCCTAACCCTAACCCTAACCCTAACCCTAACCCTAACCCTAACCCTAACCCTAACCCTAACCCTAACCCTAACCCTAACCCTAACCCTAACCCTAACCCTAACCCTAACCCTAACCCTAACCCCCCCCCTAACCCCCCCCCCTAACCCTAACCCTAACCCTAACCCTAACCCTAACCCTAACCCTAACCCTAACCCTAACCCTAACCCCCCCTAACCCTAACCCTAACCCTAACCCTAACCCTAACCTAACCTAACCCTAACCCTAACCCTAACCCTAACCCTAACCCTAACCCTAACCCTAACCAAACCCTAACCCTAAACCCTAACCCTAACTCTATCCCTAACCCTAACCTAACCCTAACCCTAACCCAAACCCAAAACCTAACCCTAACCCTAACCCTAACCCTAACCCTAACCCTTACCCTAACCCTAACCCTATCCCCTAACCCTAACCCTAACCCTAACCCTAACCTTAACCCTAACCCTAACCCTAACCCCTACCCCTAACCCTAACCCTAACCCCCTAACCCTAACCCTAACCCACACTAACCCTAACCCTAACCCTGACTCTGACCCTGACCCTAACCATAAACCCTAACCCTAACCCCAACCCTTACCCTAACCCTACCTAACCCTTCCCCTAACCCTAGCATTCACTAACTTTGACATGTACTACCCACACACCAACTTTGAGTCCTTAACTCAAAGGTTTCACTAATCCACAAACCCACAAATCCATTTACTCTAACCCTCTAACCATAATCCTAACCCAAACCCTAACCCTAACCCCAAACCATACCCTTACCATAACCCTAACCCAACCCTAACCCTAACCCTAACCGTAACCGTAACCGTAACCCTAAGCCCTAAACCCTATCCCTAACCCTAAAACTAACTCAACCCTAACCCTAGCCCTAACCCCAAACCCCTAACAGTAAAACTAACTCAACCTTAACCCTAACCTAGTTTCCTGCCTTAACATTTGGCGCTACATTCAAATTAAATCACAAGTCGTAGCTGTCTGCCTACATAGCCAATACATGCACGTATGGAAATATTACAGCCAGACTCAGCACATGTACGGAAATTCCCCAGCCACAGTCATGCAGTTTCCCGCTTTAACAGTTGGCGCGAAATTCAAATATTAACAGTTGGCCCTACATTGAAATTAAATCACAATTCTTAGTTTGTGCTGCTTACAGCCAATACATACACGTATGGAAATTCCCCAGCCAGACTCAGCACATGTATGGTAGCCACAGTCAGCCAGTTTCCCGCTTTAACAGTTGGCGCGAAATTCAAATATTAACAGTTGGCGCTACATTCAAATTAAATCGCAATTCTTAGTTGTACTGCTTACATAGCCAATACATACATGTATGGAAATTCCCCAGCCAGACTCAGCACATATGGTAGCCACAGTCAGCCAGTTTCCCGCCTTAACAGTTGGCGCGAAATTCAAATATTAACAGTTGGCGCTATATTCAAATTAAATCACAAGTCCTAGTTGTGCTTCTTACATGATAGCCAATACATAAAAGTATGGAAATTCCCCAGCCAGACTCAGCACAAGTATGGCAATTCCCAGCCACAATCAGCCAGTCTAACCCTAAGTCTCGTCCTAATTGGAAGTAGTATAAATGGAATTCAAACTGTATTTCAGAGTATTTCAAACCACATAGCGGGAATTTACATCAACAGGGATATCGATAGTGCCATCCTGATTGGAAATCACAATGTTATGCGTGCCCAGTTTAAGCAGAAGTATTTTTGTGGGACAGCGATCATCATCAGGGTCTCCAACGAAGGTGTAATTTCGAGCATTGCCTCCTTATCCAGGCAGGAAACGACGAGGGTCTGAACGCATTATGTCCTCACTAACTACCCTTTGGCTGCCTTCAATGGGCGAATCCAAAAGTTCCTGGTTGAGAAGCCGTGCACGGGTAATGTATAATGTACTTTTTTTCAAATGAAATGACGTATTTGGGTGAACATTAATACAATTGATATTGATATGAAGGTAAAAACTACATTCTTCTTGCCACAAGAGGGCATTATTGCAATTTATACATGTGCATACTAACATTATTCTTTACATTTCTTTTCCAACATTTTCTAAAAAGAAAGATTCAAAGGAAAAAAACTGAGAAAATGTGTAAAAATCATATAGGCAAAAACAATTCTAATGGTTCTTTACACGTTTTTTACACGTATTTTTTTCCTGTTTGTATTCAATATAGCCGAGGGCCTTGGTCTCGACAACATTTGGGTAACACACTGCACCACGTCAGAAGAGGTGGAAAAAGTGATAAAAGAAACCAACCACAACCAGATCATGGTAAACGACGAATTTTGGAGAGCGTTTGGCGAATGGATAGAAGTGAGTTCTTGAAATGTTGCAACCTACATTGTTATCCCATCCCTAACTACCCTTTAGCGTCAGTAAAATAGCATCAGAGAGAAGAAAAAATCTTTGCTAAATTGACCCAAATTTAAAATGAATTAGGTCAAAATATCACAAAGTATAACAAAACGTGACGAAGTATGATGAAGTAAAGCGATAAACTGACCAGCTTGTATTGATTCAATAGGATTGTTTCGATGATTACAATTTGTTTCTAATCCCACTTATTCAAATCAATTTTCTGTTACAAAACACCCTTCGTAAACAAGAAAGGGTGTTCCAACCGATGGCGGACATGCTAGGAGTTACTGCAATCCTGAAGGTGGCGACGATGGCTCCATCATTGACATTGTGAGTAAATATTCATATTTAATCATCGTTTCTAAAGTTCAAATAAAAAATGCAGGTTATTTATTCATTTATCATTTTGTTGAATAGCAGATGGGAGGTATGGAAAGAAACTTAAAGACGTCTGGAAGCAATACTAATTGGAATTAAACTTTGAAATTCACATATAAAAGACTTTACTCATGGCTTAAAAGTTCCCTTAAATATGAATGCTTAACAACGATTAGTCTTCCTTCCAGCCGCCTTCAAATTTCATGTACAAAGTCTATGGGATTTTCAACTTATAATATTTTTCGACTTCTCCATAGGCAATGTACATAAAATTTTAAAGACGCCTGGAGCGAAGACTAATTGGAGTTACAATTTCAAAGTCCAATATACTGGACCTGACACCGGACTTAACATTTCTGAATTATGAGTCCTTCAATACAATTAGTTCTCCTTCCAGACACTTTCAAATATTTCTATGTACAAACATATGATAACTTAAAAAAGGGCTGGAGTAAAGACTACTTCAAGTTAGACTTTCAAACTTACATATTTCGGACTTTGCACCGAACTCAAGTTTTTTCTCAAGTATGAGTGCTTAACTAAGGTTAGTCTTTCCTCCAGGCGCTTTCAAATATTGTATATATAGTATGTAGGAAATTTTTCAAAGACACCTTGAGAGAAGACTAATTGGATTAACAATTTCAAATTGCAATATCTTTGACCTGCCACCGGTCTTAACATATTTGTCAAGTATGAGTCCTTCAATACAATTAGTTCTCCTTCCAGACCCTTTCAAATATTTCTATGTACAAACATATGGTAACTTGAAAGACGGCTGGAGCAAAGAATACTTCAAGTTAGACTTTGAAATTTATATATTTTGGACTTTGTTCCCAACTTAAGTTTTTTCTTAAGTATGAGTGCTTAACTACGTTTAGTCTTCCCTCCAGGCGCTTTCAAATATTGTATATATAGTACAAAGGAAAATTTTCAAAGACGCCTGGAGAGAAGACTAATTGGATTTACAATTTCAAAGTCCAATATGTTTGACCTCCCACCGGACTCAACATATTTGTCAAGTATCAGTCCTTCAATACAATTAATTCTCCTTCCAGACCATTTCAAGTATTTCTAGGTACAAACATACGGTAACTTAAAAAACGGCTGGAGTAAAGACTACTTCAAGTTAGACTTTGAAAATTATATATTTTGGACTTTGTACCGAACTTAAGTTTTTTCTCAAGTATGAGTGCTTAACTAAGTTTAGTCTTCCTTCCAGGTCCTTTCAAATATTGTACATATATTATATATCAAAAAATTCAAAGTAACCTGGAGCGAAGACTAATTACACTTACACTTTCAAAATTCCATATATCGGACCCTCCACCGTACTTAATATTTTATTAAAGTATGAATCCTTAACTATAATTAGTTTTTCTTCCAGACGCTTTTGCAATTTTTTATGTACAAAAGAAATAGTAACTTTAAAAACGGCTGAACCAAAAACTACTGGGAGTTAAGATCTGAAATTTTTGAATTCTCTTAGTCTCGATGAGACCTATTGACATAATTAATTTCAACTCTTAACTATATACTTCATATACTGCGGAATACCCGTAACTCTAACCCTAACCCTAACCCTAACCCTAACCCTAACCCTAACCCTAACCCTAACCCTAACCCTAACCCTAACCCTAACCCCCCCCCTAACCCCCCCCCTAACCCTAACCCTAACCCTAACCCTAACCCTAACCCTAACCCTAACCCTAACCCTAACCCTAACCCCCCCTAACCCCCCTAACCCTAACCCTAACCCTAACCCTAACCCTAACCTAACCTAACCTAACCCTAACCCTAACCCTAACCCTAACCCTAACCCTAACCCTAACCAAACCCTAACCCTAAACCCTAACCCTAACTCTATCCCTAACCCTAACCTAACCCTAACCCTAACCCAAACCCAAAACCTAACCCTAACCCTAAACCCTAACCCTAACCCTAACCCTTACCCTAACCCTAACCCTATCCCCTAACCCTAACCCTAACCCTAACCCTAACCTTAACCCTAACCCTAACCCTAACCCCTACCCCTAACCCTAACCCTAACCCCCTAACCCTAACCCTAACCCACACTAACCCTAACCCTAACCCTGACTCTGACCCTGACCCTAACCATAAACCCTAACCCTAACCCCAACCCTTACCCTAACCCTACCTAACCCTTCCCCTAACCCTAGCATTCACTAACTTTGACATGTACTACCCACACACCAACTTTGAGTCCTTAACTCAAAGGTTTCACTAATCCACAAACCCACAAATCCATTTACTCTAACCCTCTAACCATAATCCTAACCCAAACCCTAACCCTAACCCCAAACCATACCCTTACCATAACCCTAACCCAACCCTAACCCTAACCCTAACCGTAACCGTAACCGTAACCCTAAGCCCTAAACCCTATCCCTAACCCTAAAACTAACTCAACCCTAACCCTAGCCCTAACCCCAAACCCCTAACAGTAAAACTAACTCAACCTTAACCCTAACCTAGTTTCCTGCCTTAACATTTGGCGCTACATTCAAATTAAATCACAAGTCGTAGCTGTCTGCCTACATAGCCAATACATGCACGTATGGAAATATTACAGCCAGACTCAGCACATGTACGGAAATTCCCCAGCCACAGTCATGCAGTTTCCCGCTTTAACAGTTGGCGCGAAATTCAAATATTAACAGTTGGCCCTACATTGAAATTAAATCACAATTCTTAGTTTGTGCTGCTTACAGCCAATACATACACGTATGGAAATTCCCCAGCCAGACTCAGCACATGTATGGTAGCCACAGTCAGCCAGTTTCCCGCTTTAACAGTTGGCGCGAAATTCAAATATTAACAGTTGGCGCTACATTCAAATTAAATCGCAATTCTTAGTTGTACTGCTTACATAGCCAATACATACATGTATGGAAATTCCCCAGCCAGACTCAGCACATATGGTAGCCACAGTCAGCCAGTTTCCCGCCTTAACAGTTGGCGCGAAATTCAAATTTTAACAGTTGGCGCTATATTCAAATTAAATCACAAGTCCTAGTTGTGCTTCTTACATGATAGCCAATACATAAAAGTATGGAAATTCCCCAGCCAGACTCAGCACAAGTATGGCAATTCCCAGCCACAATCAGCCAGTCTAACCCTAAGTCTCGTCCTAATTGGAAGTAGTATAAATGGAATTCAAACTGTATTTCAGAGTATTTCAAACCACATAGCGGGAATTTACATCAACAGGGATATCGATAGTGCCATCCTGATTGGAAATCACAATGTTATGCGTGCCCAGTTTAAGCAGAAGTATTTTTGTGGGACAGCGATCATCATCAGGGTCTCCAACGAAGGTGTAATTTCGAGCATTGCCTCCTTATCCAGGCAGGAAACGACGAGGGTCTGAACGCATTATGTCCTCACTAACTACCCTTTGGCTGCCTTCAATGGGCGAATCCAAAAGTTCCTGGTTGAGAAGCCGTGCACGGGTAATGTATAATGTACTTTTTTTCAAATGAAATGACGTATTTGGGTGAACATTAATACAATTGATATTGATATGAAGGTAAAAACTACATTCTTCTTGCCACAAGAGGGCATTATTGCAATTTATACATGTGCATACTAACATTATTCTTTACATTTCTTTTCCAACATTTTCTAAAAAGAAAGATTCAAAGGAAAAAAACTGAGAAAATGTGTAAAAATCATATAGGCAAAAACAATTCTAATGGTTCTTTACACGTTTTTTACACGTATTTTTTTCCTGTTTGTATTCAATATAGCCGAGGGCCTTGGTCTCGACAACATTTGGGTAACACACTGCACCACGTCAGAAGAGGTGGAAAAAGTGATAAAAGAAACCAACCACAACCAGATCATGGTAAACGACGAATTTTGGAGAGCGTTTGGCGAATGGATAGAAGTGAGTTCTTGAAATGTTGCAACCTACATTGTTATCCCATCCCTAACTACCCTTTAGCGTCAGTAAAATAGCATCAGAGAGAAGAAAAAATCTTTGCTAAATTGACCCAAATTTAAAATGAATTAGGTCAAAATATCACAAAGTATAACAAAACGTGACGAAGTATGATGAAGTAAAGCGATAAACTGACCAGCTTGTATTGATTCAATAGGATTGTTTCGATGATTACAATTTGTTTCTAATCCCACTTATTCAAATCAATTTTCTGTTACAAAACACCCTTCGTAAACAAGAAAGGGTGTTCCAACCGATGGCGGACATGCTAGGAGTTACTGCAATCCTGAAGGTGGCGACGATGGCTCCATCATTGACATTGTGAGTAAATATTCATATTTAATCATCGTTTCTAAAGTTCAAATAAAAAATGCAGGTTATTTATTCATTTATCATTTTGTTGAATAGCAGATGGGAGGTATGGAAAGAAACTTAAAGACGTCTGGAAGCAATACTAATTGGAATTAAACTTTGAAATTCACATATAAAAGACTTTACTCATGGCTTAAAAGTTCCCTTAAATATGAATGCTTAACAACGATTAGTCTTCCTTCCAGCCGCCTTCAAATTTCATGTACAAAGTCTATGGGATTTTCAACTTATAATATTTTTCGACTTCTCCATAGGCAATGTACATAAAATTTTAAAGACGCCTGGAGCGAAGACTAATTGGAGTTACAATTTCAAAGTCCAATATACTGGACCTGACACCGGACTTAACATTTCTGAATTATGAGTCCTTCAATACAATTAGTTCTCCTTCCAGACACTTTCAAATATTTCTATGTACAAACATATGATAACTTAAAAAAGGGCTGGAGTAAAGACTACTTCAAGTTAGACTTTCAAACTTACATATTTCGGACTTTGCACCGAACTCAAGTTTTTTCTCAAGTATGAGTGCTTAACTAAGGTTAGTCTTTCCTCCAGGCGCTTTCAAATATTGTATATATAGTATGTAGGAAATTTTTCAAAGACACCTTGAGAGAAGACTAATTGGATTAACAATTTCAAATTGCAATATCTTTGACCTGCCACCGGTCTTAACATATTTGTCAAGTATGAGTCCTTCAATACAATTAGTTCTCCTTCCAGACCCTTTCAAATATTTCTATGTACAAACATATGGTAACTTGAAAGACGGCTGGAGCAAAGAATACTTCAAGTTAGACTTTGAAATTTATATATTTTGGACTTTGTTCCCAACTTAAGTTTTTTCTTAAGTATGAGTGCTTAACTACGTTTAGTCTTCCCTCCAGGCGCTTTCAAATATTGTATATATAGTACAAAGGAAAATTTTCAAAGACGCCTGGAGAGAAGACTAATTGGATTTACAATTTCAAAGTCCAATATGTTTGACCTCCCACCGGACTCAACATATTTGTCAAGTATCAGTCCTTCAATACAATTAATTCTCCTTCCAGACCATTTCAAGTATTTCTAGGTACAAACATACGGTAACTTAAAAAACGGCTGGAGTAAAGACTACTTCAAGTTAGACTTTGAAAATTATATATTTTGGACTTTGTACCGAACTTAAGTTTTTTCTCAAGTATGAGTGCTTAACTAAGTTTAGTCTTCCTTCCAGGTCCTTTCAAATATTGTACATATATTATATATCAAAAAATTCAAAGTAACCTGGAGCGAAGACTAATTACACTTACACTTTCAAAATTCCATATATCGGACCCTCCACCGTACTTAATATTTTATTAAAGTATGAATCCTTAACTATAATTAGTTTTTCTTCCAGACGCTTTTGCAATTTTTTATGTACAAAAGAAATAGTAACTTTAAAAACGGCTGAACCAAAAACTACTGGGAGTTAAGATCTGAAATTTTTGAATTCTCTTAGTCTCGATGAGACCTATTGACATAATTAATTTCAACTCTTAACTATATACTTCATATACTGCGGAATACCCGTAACTCTAACCCTAACCCTAACCCTAACCCTAACCCTAACCCTAACCCTAACCCTAACCCTAACCCTAACCCTAACCCTAACCCTAACCCTAACCCTAACCCTAACCCTAACCCTAACCCTAACCCTAACCCTAACCCTAACCCTAACCCTAACCCTAACCCTAACCCTAACCCTAACCCTAACCCTAACCCTAACCCTAACCCTAACCCTAACCCTACCCCTAACCCTAACCCTAACCCTAACCCCTAACCCTAAACCTAACCCTAACCCTAACCCCCCACCCCAACCCTAACCCTTACCCTAACCCTAACCCTTTCAAATATTGTACATATTGTATACAACAAACAATTCAAAGTCGCCTGGAGCAAAGACTGATTACACTTACGCTTTCAAACTTAGATATGTTGAACCTTCTACTAATCCTAACATTTAACCAGAGTATGAATCCTTAACTATAATTAGTTTTCCTTCCAGACGTTTTTGAATTTTTTTACGTACAAAACAAATGGTAAATTTAAAAACGGCTGGAGCAAAAACTACTGGGAGTTAAGATCTGAAATTTTTAAATTATGTTAGTCTTGATGAGACCTATCTACACTATTAATTTCAACTCTTAACTATATACCATATACTGCGGAATACCCGTAACTCTAACCCTAACCCTAACCCTAACCCTAACCCTAACCCTAACCCTAACCCTAACCCTAACCCTAACCCTAACCCTAACCCCCCCTAACCCTAACCCTAACCCTAACCCTAACCCTAACCTAACCTAACCCTAACCCTAACCCTAACCCTAACCCTAACCCTAACCCTAACCCTAACCAAACCCTAACCCTAAACCCTAACCCTAACTCTATCCCTAACCCTAACCTAACCCTAACCCTAACCCAAACCCAAAACCTAACCCTAACCCTAACCCTAACCCTAACCCTAACCCTTACCCTAACCCTAACCCTATCCCCTAACCCTAACCCTAACCCTAACCCTAACCTTAACCCTAACCCTAACCCTAACCCCTACCCCTAACCCTAACCCTAACCCCCTAACCCTAACCCTAACCCACACTAACCCTAACCCTAACCCTGACTCTGACCCTGACCCTAACCATAAACCCTAACCCTAACCCCAACCCTTACCCTAACCCTACCTAACCCTTCCCCTAACCCTAGCATTCACTAACTTTGACATGTACTACCCACACACCAACTTTGAGTCCTTAACTCAAAGGTTTCACTAATCCACAAACCCACAAATCCATTTACTCTAACCCTCTAACCATAATCCTAACCCAAACCCTAACCCTAACCCCAAACCATACCCTTACCATAACCCTAACCCAACCCTAACCCTAACCCTAACCGTAACCGTAACCGTAACCCTAAGCCCTAAACCCTATCCCTAACCCTAAAACTAACTCAACCCTAACCCTAGCCCTAACCCCAAACCCCTAACAGTAAAACTAACTCAACCTTAACCCTAACCTAGTTTCCTGCCTTAACATTTGGCGCTACATTCAAATTAAATCACAAGTCGTAGCTGTCTGCCTACATAGCCAATACATGCACGTATGGAAATATTACAGCCAGACTCAGCACATGTACGGAAATTCCCCAGCCACAGTCATGCAGTTTCCCGCTTTAACAGTTGGCGCGAAATTCAAATATTAACAGTTGGCCCTACATTGAAATTAAATCACAATTCTTAGTTTGTGCTGCTTACAGCCAATACATACACGTATGGAAATTCCCCAGCCAGACTCAGCACATGTATGGTAGCCACAGTCAGCCAGTTTCCCGCTTTAACAGTTGGCGCGAAATTCAAATATTAACAGTTGGCGCTACATTCAAATTAAATCGCAATTCTTAGTTGTACTGCTTACATAGCCAATACATACATGTATGGAAATTCCCCAGCCAGACTCAGCACATATGGTAGCCACAGTCAGCCAGTTTCCCGCCTTAACAGTTGGCGCGAAATTCAAATATTAACAGTTGGCGCTATATTCAAATTAAATCACAAGTCCTAGTTGTGCTTCTTACATGATAGCCAATACATAAAAGTATGGAAATTCCCCAGCCAGACTCAGCACAAGTATGGCAATTCCCAGCCACAATCAGCCAGTCTAACCCTAAGTCTCGTCCTAATTGGAAGTAGTATAAATGGAATTCAAACTGTATTTCAGAGTATTTCAAACCACATAGCGGGAATTTACATCAACAGGGATATCGATAGTGCCATCCTGATTGGAAATCACAATGTTATGCGTGCCCAGTTTAAGCAGAAGTATTTTTGTGGGACAGCGATCATCATCAGGGTCTCCAACGAAGGTGTAATTTCGAGCATTGCCTCCTTATCCAGGCAGGAAACGACGAGGGTCTGAACGCATTATGTCCTCACTAACTACCCTTTGGCTGCCTTCAATGGGCGAATCCAAAAGTTCCTGGTTGAGAAGCCGTGCACGGGTAATGTATAATGTACTTTTTTTCAAATGAAATGACGTATTTGGGTGAACATTAATACAATTGATATTGATATGAAGGTAAAAACTACATTCTTCTTGCCACAAGAGGGCATTATTGCAATTTATACATGTGCATACTAACATTATTCTTTACATTTCTTTTCCAACATTTTCTAAAAAGAAAGATTCAAAGGAAAAAAACTGAGAAAATGTGTAAAAATCATATAGGCAAAAACAATTCTAATGGTTCTTTACACGTTTTTTACACGTATTTTTTTCCTGTTTGTATTCAATATAGCCGAGGGCCTTGGTCTCGACAACATTTGGGTAACACACTGCACCACGTCAGAAGAGGTGGAAAAAGTGATAAAAGAAACCAACCACAACCAGATCATGGTAAACGACGAATTTTGGAGAGCGTTTGGCGAATGGATAGAAGTGAGTTCTTGAAATGTTGCAACCTACATTGTTATCCCATCCCTAACTACCCTTTAGCGTCAGTAAAATAGCATCAGAGAGAAGAAAAAATCTTTGCTAAATTGACCCAAATTTAAAATGAATTAGGTCAAAATATCACAAAGTATAACAAAACGTGACGAAGTATGATGAAGTAAAGCGATAAACTGACCAGCTTGTATTGATTCAATAGGATTGTTTCGATGATTACAATTTGTTTCTAATCCCACTTATTCAAATCAATTTTCTGTTACAAAACACCCTTCGTAAACAAGAAAGGGTGTTCCAACCGATGGCGGACATGCTAGGAGTTACTGCAATCCTGAAGGTGGCGACGATGGCTCCATCATTGACATTGTGAGTAAATATTCATATTTAATCATCGTTTCTAAAGTTCAAATAAAAAATGCAGGTTATTTATTCATTTATCATTTTGTTGAATAGCAGATGGGAGGTATGGAAAGAAACTTAAAGACGTCTGGAAGCAATACTAATTGGAATTAAACTTTGAAATTCACATATAAAAGACTTTACTCATGGCTTAAAAGTTCCCTTAAATATGAATGCTTAACAACGATTAGTCTTCCTTCCAGCCGCCTTCAAATTTCATGTACAAAGTCTATGGGATTTTCAACTTATAATATTTTTCGACTTCTCCATAGGCAATGTACATAAAATTTTAAAGACGCCTGGAGCGAAGACTAATTGGAGTTACAATTTCAAAGTCCAATATACTGGACCTGACACCGGACTTAACATTTCTGAATTATGAGTCCTTCAATACAATTAGTTCTCCTTCCAGACACTTTCAAATATTTCTATGTACAAACATATGATAACTTAAAAAAGGGCTGGAGTAAAGACTACTTCAAGTTAGACTTTCAAACTTACATATTTCGGACTTTGCACCGAACTCAAGTTTTTTCTCAAGTATGAGTGCTTAACTAAGGTTAGTCTTTCCTCCAGGCGCTTTCAAATATTGTATATATAGTATGTAGGAAATTTTTCAAAGACACCTTGAGAGAAGACTAATTGGATTAACAATTTCAAATTGCAATATCTTTGACCTGCCACCGGTCTTAACATATTTGTCAAGTATGAGTCCTTCAATACAATTAGTTCTCCTTCCAGACCCTTTCAAATATTTCTATGTACAAACATATGGTAACTTGAAAGACGGCTGGAGCAAAGAATACTTCAAGTTAGACTTTGAAATTTATATATTTTGGACTTTGTTCCCAACTTAAGTTTTTTCTTAAGTATGAGTGCTTAACTACGTTTAGTCTTCCCTCCAGGCGCTTTCAAATATTGTATATATAGTACAAAGGAAAATTTTCAAAGACGCCTGGAGAGAAGACTAATTGGATTTACAATTTCAAAGTCCAATATGTTTGACCTCCCACCGGACTCAACATATTTGTCAAGTATCAGTCCTTCAATACAATTAATTCTCCTTCCAGACCATTTCAAGTATTTCTAGGTACAAACATACGGTAACTTAAAAAACGGCTGGAGTAAAGACTACTTCAAGTTAGACTTTGAAAATTATATATTTTGGACTTTGTACCGAACTTAAGTTTTTTCTCAAGTATGAGTGCTTAACTAAGTTTAGTCTTCCTTCCAGGTCCTTTCAAATATTGTACATATATTATATATCAAAAAATTCAAAGTAACCTGGAGCGAAGACTAATTACACTTACACTTTCAAAATTCCATATATCGGACCCTCCACCGTACTTAATATTTTATTAAAGTATGAATCCTTAACTATAATTAGTTTTTCTTCCAGACGCTTTTGCAATTTTTTATGTACAAAAGAAATAGTAACTTTAAAAACGGCTGAACCAAAAACTACTGGGAGTTAAGATCTGAAATTTTTGAATTCTCTTAGTCTCGATGAGACCTATTGACATAATTAATTTCAACTCTTAACTATATACTTCATATACTGCGGAATACCCGTAACTCTAACCCTAACCCTAACCCTAACCCTAACCCTAACCCTAACCCTAACCCTAGCCCTAACCCTAACCCTAGCAAACCCTAACCCTAACCCTAACCCTAACCCTAACCCTAAACCC